>NC_045985.1:33239376-33281876 GCF_010909765.2 Amblyraja radiata | reverse complement strand
AGTGGGGGTGGACATCACAATAGACAATAGACAATAGGTGCAGGGGGCGGCCATATGGCCCTTCAAGCCAGCACCGCCATTCAATGTGATCATGGCTGATCATCCACAATCAGTACCCCGTTCCTGCCTTCTCCCCATATCCCCTGACTCCGCTATCTTCAAGACCCCTATCTAGCTCTCTTTTAAAAGTATCCAGAAAACCAGCCTCCACAGCGCCCTCTGAGTCAGAGAATTCCACAGACTCACAACTCTCTGGGTGAAAAAGTGTTTTAAATGGCTTACCCCTTATTCTTAAACTGTGGCCCCTGGTTCAGGACTCCCCCAACATCGGGAACATGTTTCCTGCCTCTAGCGTGTCCAAATCCTTAATAATCTTATATGTTTCAATAAGATACCCTTTCATCCTTCTAAACTCCAGAATATACTCACGGCGGCTTTACCCCAAATCCTCCTTGAACACATCTGTGAGGGAACTTTGCAAGGCAGACAGGCTGAGTTACTCTAGCACTTTGTGTATACCTTCGCTATAAACCAGCATCTGCAGTTCCTTTCTACACACTAATTATGGCCTACCAAGTCTTAATGCACTGCCTCCCTGTTGCCATTTCACAATTGCTGTGAGGCTCACAAAGGGCAGATCAGAGTCAACCAGCAACAAGACTATAGGCCTGAGGCTCCATGCTGGCCCAGGGAGGGGGAGGAAAGGATAAAGAGGAGGGGGGGGGGGGGGGGTGAGTCACTGGAGACGTCGGACGCCAGGAGCAAGGGCCGGTAGGAGGGAGACATAGAAACATAGAAACATAGAAAATGGGTGCAGGAGTAGGCCATTCGGCCCTTCGAGCCTGCACCGCCATTCAATATGATCATGGCTGATCATCCAACTCAGTATCCCATCCCTGCCTTCTCTCCATACCCCCGCTGATCCCTTTAGCCTAAGGGCCACATCTAACTCCCTCTTAAATATAGCCAATGAACTGGCCTCAACTACCTTCTGTGGCAGAGAATTCCACAGATTCACCACTCTCTGTGTGAAAAATGTTTTCTTCATCTCGGTCCTAAAAGATTTCCCCCTTATCCTTAAACTGAGATCTGGAGTAATGCCTCCAACGCCTTCAAGATTGGCTGCAGGAAGCGCCCTGGGACCCAAAAGATGGCCGGGCAAGGCGAGGAATGACAGTTCACGAGCCAAACTGGTTGAAGGTGACAGAGGAAGGCACTGCAGGAGCCTGGGATTTGCCTGGATTTGGGAACTGCTCCAGTAAACAGCGCGTGCGGGCGGCCCAGACTTTGGAAATGGCGCTAAAACATGGCGGCGTTTGCAAGGCTAAATATGCAACAAATAATTTCACTGTACCGTTGCACATGTGACATAGAAAGTACCATTGAGTGGGTGTCGGGCACAGATTTACATTGCTGGTAACATCAGTGCATTCTTATGATAATAACAGTCAACCCAATGGCATGAATATTTGACGGCACTGGGCCTGTACTCGCTGGAGTTTAGAGGGATAAGGGGGGACCTCATTAAAACTTATCGAATAGTGAGAGGCGTGGATAGAGTGGATGTGGAAACATAGAAACATAGAAAATAGGTGCAGGGGTAGGCCATTCGGCCCTTCGAGCCTGCACCGCCATTCGATATGATCATGGCTGATCATCCAACTCAGTATCCCATCCCTGCCTTCTCTCCATACCCCCTGATCCCTTTAGCCACAAGGGCCACATCTAACTCCCTCTTAAATATAGCCAATGAACTGGCCTCAACTACCTTCTGTGGCAGAGAATTCCACAGATTCACCACTCTGTGTAAAAAATGATTTTCTCATCTCGGTCCTAAAAGACTTCCCTTTTATCCTTAAACTGTGACCCCTAGTTTTGGACTTCCCCAACATCGGGAATAATCTTCCTGCATCTAGCCTGTCCAACCCCTTAAGAATTTTTAAAGTTTCCATAAGATCCCCCCTCAAACTTCTGAATTCCAGCGTGTACAAGCCGATGTTTCCACTTGTGGGAGAGTCTCAGAAGCCTTTGGGAAGTAGATGAGGAGGAATATCTTTAATTAGAGGGTGTTAAATCTGTGGTCATTTTTACCACAGAAGGCACTAGAGGCCAAGTCAATGGACATTTTTTAAGGCAGAGATAGAGATCCTTGATAAGGACGGATGTCAGGGGTAATGGGGAAAATGCAGAAGAATGAGGGAGAGATAGATCAGCCATGGTGGAGTAGACCTGATGGGCCGAATGGCCTAATTCTGCTCCTATCCCCTACGACCTTATGAACTTTTGATACCCAGTGAATTAATTGATTGGGATGAAGTTGCTTCACTGCTTCCCTGGGATTTGAATTCATGTGTCCGAATGTTTATGAATGTTTATGAAGTGTTTCATATTAAGAAAGACTGGATAGACTCGGTTTGTACTCGCTAGAATTGAGAAGATTGAGGAGGGATCTTATAGAAACTTACAAAATTCTTAAGGGTTTGGACAGGCTAGATGCAGGAAGATTGTTCCCGATGTTGGGGAAGTCCAGAGCAATGGGTCACAGTTTAAGGATAAGGGGGAAATATTTTAGGACCGAGATGAGGAAAATATTTTTCACACAGAGAGTGGTGAATCTGTGGAATTCTCTGCCACAGAAGGTAGTTGAGGCCAGTTCATTGGCTATATTTAAGAGGGAGTTAGATGTGGCCCTTGTGGCTAAAGGGATCAGGGGGTATGGAGAGAAGGCAGGTACAGGATACTGAGTTGGATGATCAGCCATGATCATATTGAATGGTGGTGCAGGCTCGAAGGGCCTAATGGCCTACTCCTGCACATATTTTCTATGTTTCTCTGTTTCTATGTGAATGTGTGCAGGATGTGTGTGTGGTTCCCTCATGAAGTGAGTTTAGGTTGTGTTGTGTTATTGTACTGCCTGTGTTCATGGACCTGACGTCGCCCGCTGACGGTTTGACAGTGATCTTTCCATGCAGGTTTGTTTGGGACTAGGATAAATATTTAATTTAATCGAACAAATAAAAAAGCTTTTCACTGCGCACGAGAAAATAAAAAACTAGTCTAAACTAATTCCACTTATCTTCATTATTTTTGTCTTTTTTGCAATTCACACTGATATCTAATACATAAACCGCAATGGATGAATTTGTGCCAATGTTACCTCGCTTAATGATGCCAAACATTTTTCTCAAAGGTACGTTCAACAAAAACGGGTGATCGAATTTTTCAACCGGCAGAGCTCCTTCTGCTACCGACAATGAATGCTCCCCACGTCCAACCCTGCGAATATTAGATAGTTAGTTTTAATATTAACGTCAACACCTTTGTGAATTATTCCACAAAATCGTGCAGGGGTTCAATAAAGAATACATCCTACCTTTGCTTCCGACCAGCTTCTTCCTGAAATAATTACAACACAAAATCTCAATTGATTGAGACAACCTTCCACTTTGTGTTCCCGCCCAGCTGCACAAATTACACATATCAGTTTCTTGTCCGTTTCACAAAACAGTTTCAGTTCCTCCTGATGTTTCTCGCAGTTAAATTTACGTTCCTTCCCTTTGAGATTCGGGTTCAGTGTTCGAGCTTTCTCAGCCAGACTCGCCAAGGCCCGACTAACCCTGAGGGTGCGGTCTGTAAACACCTCTCTGCATTCCGGGCAGGAGTTTCTATCTTCATGTTCCCATAACTGTGTGATACAGGAGCGGCAGAAGTTGTGACCGCAGTCTGGTGACACCGGATCGGTGAATAAGTCTAAACAGATGGGACAAATTAGATCTTCCCTTAAACTCTCAAGCTGTTGTTTTGAAGCCATGTTGATTCGTGGCAGTTTCACTTCCGCATTGCTGCTGAACTCCTGCAGTATCGCGGGTGTTCAGCACTAGACTCGCGGGTGACACGTTGCTGGGGGGCAGTGTTAGCGGTGAGGAGGATGCTAGGAGTCTGCAAGGTGACTTGGATAGGCTGGGTGAGTGGGCAAATGCATGGCAGATGCAGTGTAATGTGGATAAATGTGAGGTTATCCACTTTGGTGATAAAAACAGGAAAGTAGATTGTTATCTGAATGGTGGCCGATTAGGAAAGGGGGAGATGCAACGCGACCTGCATGTCATGGTACACCAGTCATTGAAAGTAGGCATGCAGGTGCAGCAGGCAGTGAAGAAGGCGAATGGTATGTTAGCATTCATAGCAAAAGGATTTGAGTATAGGAGCAGAGAGGTTCTACTGCAGTTGTACAGGGTCTTGGTGAGACCACACCTGGAGTATTGCGTACAGTTTTGGTCTCCTAATCTGAGGAAGGACATTCTTGCCATAGAGGGAGTACAGAGAAGGTTCACCAGACTGATTCCCGGAATTTCAAGACATTCATATGAATAGAGGCTGAATAGACTCGGTTTGTACTCGCTAAAATTTAGAAGATTGAGGGGGGATCTTATAGAAACTTACAACATTCTTAAGGGGTCGGACAGGCTAGATTCAGGAAGATTGTTCCCGATGTTGGGGAACTCCAGAACAAGGGGTCACAGTGTAAGGAAAAGGGGGAAATCTTTTAGGACTGAGATGAGGAAAACATTTTTCACACAGAGAGTGGTGAATCTGTGGAATTCACTGCCACAGAAGGTAGTTGAGGCCACAGTTCATTGGCTATATTTAAGAGGGAGTTAGATGTGGCCCTTGTGCCTAAAGGGATCAGGGGGTATGGAGATAAGGCAGGGAATGGGATACTGAGTCGGATGATCAGCCATGATCACATCGAATGGCGGTGCAGGCTCGAAGGGCCGAATGGCTTCTACACCTTCACCTATTGTCTATGTTAATTCTGTTTTTAATTTGTAAATCAGGGGAGAGCGCGAACGCAGTCCCCCACTACCACAAATTTTGCAGTCGAGTATCCCGCATTTGGGGACATCGCAGGCGTCAGCACACCCGAAGTGCAATGGGATAGCCTCGTCCTGAGAAAACCACCTTGGTTTTTTTTTTTTTTTTTTTTTTTTTTTTTTTTAACATGATTGAATCTTTATTTTTGTTACAAGATTCGATGAGCAAATGAAGAAACTCCTTAGGCTACCAGTGCTGAAGCGGTGGAGGATTCGTACTTCCAGTTGGGTGGCAGCACCCTTTTGGACTTGTAGTAACGAGCCAGCCTGTGGATTCTGCTCTCTATAAGAATCAAACGGAACTTGGCATCTTTATCCTTCCTGTTCCTCTCCAAATGTTTGCGGACAGCCACAGCGGTCTTGATCAGGTGGTACAGATCCTCTGGAAGGTCAGGAGCCAGGCCCTTGGATTTCAGAATACGGAGGATTTTGTTCCCGGTGACAAAACGCACTTGGTGATCATGGTGTCTCCCCTGCCAGGTAAGTATGCTGGAATATCGTCGCTCTCTCACAACCAACCTCTACCAGTAGTCTGCCAAGTCAGTGCGAGCCAAAATTGCAACATCTTATACTGCACTTGTTTGCCGAGAACAGGAAAAACGACATATTTTCGCCTTTCCTTACTCGTTTCACACCTGATCTTTATCAGATTTGACCGCTTTTCCTCGCTGCTCGCCTCATTTGCATTTCTACCTTAAAAGGAAGCAGCCACATTGCCGAATTGCTGCCGACTTGCAGTTACTGAGCATCGCCTCTGAGTGGCGCTGCTCCACCGCCGACGTTTCATTCACCGAAGGTACACAAAATTGCTGGGGAAACTCAGCGGGTGCAGCAGCATCTATGGAGCGAAGGAAATAGGCGACGTTTCGGGCCGAAACCCTTCTTCAGATACAAAATGCTGGAGTAACCCAGCTGGTTAACTCAGGCAACATCTCTGGAGAGAAGGAATACTGAGAGTCAGTGGAACGGGAAACGAGAGATATCCTCGTCGTGGCTATCCCTCGGGGTCGAGGATGATGGTTCTGTTGTTTTTATGGAGATATAGGCGGTACATAGAGCAAATGAATGAAAGATTCGCAAAAGCGGGAGGAATCACAGAGGGGGCGCAGCGAGAGAGGGTGTTGCAGAACTCTCATTGGAGAGAGGAGGATGTCGCGGCGAATCCAATCCATCGCTCCTGCCCGCTCCGTGCCTCGGCACCCCAACAGGACCCACAGAACCAAGGCCCTTAACGCCACCAGTAACGCGAGGTCACAGACTGTGCAACAGGTCTCATCCTGTTAAAACAAGGAACTTAGTTCTTGGTTCTTGGTCCTCCAAAATATTCCAAATGGAAGTTAAACTGGAGGTGGCGGAAGGTGGACTTCAGGGCGACTACGTGAGTCAGTCGTTGACGTTCGCAGTCGCCGAAATAAATCGCAAAGTGGGACAGGCCCTTTAAGCAAATAAAGATTCTTGGAAAAGAAGAGCTACCTTAAATTTTGTTGAGTCGGGTTAGGTAACTAGGGTGTTGTGGGGGGGGGGGGGGGGGGGGGGAGAATGAATTGCTGTACACATCTGTATTAGTAGCTGGTATCTCAAATTGGATCGAATGCCCTCGTCTGCTCCTAATAGGTCTGGTGTAGGTTTGGTATATCGACCTAACATCCACCACGAGGAGACGCCCCGCAACCACCTCCCTGACCTCAGTGATGGCGAAGTTCCCTCCCCGCAGCAAGCTCCCCAGGCCGGAAGCACGACAGTCATTGCCCCCCGACCACACCGACAGTCCGTGGGGCCACCATCGCGACCACCTCCGATAGCAGCGGAGGTGTGGCAACCCGCACTCCTGGAGAAAAGTCACATCTGCCTTGACCTTGGCCAGGTACTGTAAGGCATTTACACATCGCGCAGTGCTCTTCACAGTGCGCACGTTTAAAGATGCCAGTTTGAGCTCCATGAGCTCGAGTATCCCGCATTTGGGGACATCGCAGGCGTCAGCAAAGATCTTATAGCGGAGCAAGATAGGCTACTGCTGCGAATTACAATGGCTGACGTGTAGTACGCTACGGAGGGAATCCTGGGCGTTTTTCTCCGCCCATTTTAGTAACCTGATCCTACCGACCCGACCCGACCCGACTCGCAATATAATCTTATAGCAGAGTTATAGGATCTTAGGTGCAATTCTGTTAGTTCTCGCCTCTGTTAATTCTTGTCAAGAATAAAATTTGACTCTGGTAATAGTGTTTTTTTTAATGTTTTTTAAATAATTTCTTTTTAAATGGTTCATAGGCTGTGTTTGAGATTTTGTGTAAACCGGAACCTAGCCGACCCGACCAAACTCGCAGGGTAATCAACGTTGCGGGGAAGTTTTTGTGTGTGACATAGGGTTAGATTCATAATTATGTTAGTTTATAATTCTCTTAATTCTTGTTAAAGAAAAAAATGTTTATAAATTTTGCCTCTGGTAATTTTCTTTTTTAATGTTTTTAAAATCAGTTCTTTTGAATGGCTCATATGCTGTGTTGATTTTGTATTACACTTGCACTCTGTAATTCATTCACTAATCACATTAATGTAATCACACTGTTCACATCTGCACTATTTGGGAAAATAATAGCAATATGAAGATTACAGTTGCTCTAACCCTGAAATGTTACTTAAAGTTTTTGTGCTTATTTTATTTTTTCTATGGAGTTGTTTCTCCACAATAAACGGGGTCTGGTTTTCCCAATAACCAGAGAGTGGAATGAGATCGGTCTGTAATGGTGGGGCTATCTAATTGTAGAATTTCACAAAATTAAATTTGTTTAAGCAAGATTTATAAATGATGTATAACTTAAGGATGGTTTTATTCAGCGAGCATACAACTGACTAGATTGTGCTGGAAGGAACACACATACGTGAATGTGATATAGATGTATATAATCATGTAACACACAAAATTATATTTATTCTGATTTTTATATCCAATGTTGAACTTTATTTCAGACCAGACAAGGGACATTAAATAATAAACATTGTAAACCTCCCCGCAGCTTCACTCTGGTGTTTTGGCCGTGCTGATCCGGGTCAGGCTTCCCCGCACGCTGTGGAAGGAACATAGGCATCTTTTCACTTTTATTGTGATTTATTTGTCTTTTTAACACGGAATATCTGATAACGACACATTAGCAGCACATGGAACCAACATTGCACTAACCCACTCAATTTAATAATTCAAAGGCAAGATCCATAAACAAGCAAGGATAACAACTTTCATTCTGTCATACATGGTGAGATTTTAATGTGAATATCTCATAACGGCACATTAGTAGTATATTGCACCAACCCACTCAATTTTAAATAATTCATAATACTAATCAATGGTCAACACTTCATTTCTGACATTTCATCAATAAATAATTTGACATCATGTACTTTACTTATGCGTCACTTTTAGAACTTTCTTACACTTCCTTTTAATGGTCAGGTCCTGCAAGTCTCTATTCTTGAATTTGAGTCCATAATGTATGCGGACACTGACAAAGATCGCTACAATTCACGCCTTGACTCTCTGGCAGCATAAGTTCATGTCCTTGTATTCCTTAGTATTGTGTATCGCTGTATTTATTAGATTGGAGATGTTGTTCCTGGTCATGTTAGCATTGTCGAATTCTGTGCAGAACACTTTCTCGCACACCTGACAGAATGCGAGAAACTGTTCTGAAGGCACCATCAGGGAGCCGTAGTCTGATGTCGATGTGTCATATGCCTTATGGTGGATGAATACAAGGGCAGGATCAACTAAGGTTGTATCAGGTCGTAGCAGAACCTCTCTGCATATGTGACATTTTGAGATCAGTTCATGTGGGGTGAGGAATCTATGGCAGATGTGGCCTGCGATGTAAACCAGTGTGTTCTCTTCCGGGAGATCAAGTGACGTGCTGCAAAATACAGTGTTCTGTTGTGCCCTATTGTGATGGGAGATAGATGGAGATGGTTTCTTGACTCTGTCTTTTGTCAGTGTTTGCAGTGATACGAGAAATTTAGCATCGTCAGGTTTACAGTTTGCACTTAGAGATGGCTTTATCAGTCCAGCTACCATGACCATTCTTAAAGCACTGCGGAATTCCTTTGCTGATGGGTTTTCTCGGAATCCGCCCTTTCGCCGAATGGTCGCGAATAAATTCTCAACGACATCCTGATTAACCCTGGATGTGAGCATGAAACAAGCGACTGTATTTTCCTTTATGTGTTGCCACAGCTGTGTAATGCATGAAATTGCAAGCCGCCATCCTTTGACAAACAATACATTTTTTGCTCCAAGCACTTTTAAGCTTTGCAGTACAGGCAGGCATGATTCAAAGAATGACCAATGCACCGATTTTGCAGACATGGGCCTCCTCAATTTTTTTATTGTCTTGAGACACCTGCCGTTAAATGCATCAAACAGTCCATCTATCATTGCAATGAAATCCGCAGTATAAGCAGCACCCCCAGGCAACCGTCCCATAGTTGTATAGGTTAACATGCCTGCTGACACCGAATGACTGAGCACTTGCGCTGCTTTGTTGACTCTCATTTTGGAGAAGCTGTTCAGAGCAAAGTGGGCTCTGGTCAGTTTATGGCCTTTCCTAACGGGAAACTGTGAATCCATTTCATAAAATGCGCGAATATGTGCCCACTTGATATGTTTCTTTCGGCCATCCTCTCCTGTTACCTCAAAAACATACTTCTCCAAATTTGTTCTCGTGTTTGTTAGCAGGTGTGGCGGGTCATGCAGGCAAAAGATCTTGGCTCCCCTGTGGAAGAAGAAAGGATGTTTTTCTGTCACACCCAAGTTGTTGTACAACCGAAAATTGCTTGGGCCTTGATCACAAACCACGGCCTTAGGCTGTAGTCCAATTGCCTTAACCTTATGCAAGCATTCATTGAGTAATGCTTGCAGTTTGTCCGCTCTTGTGCAGTCTCGCGACAGAAAGTAACCCACAGGTTGTTTCCATTTCCCAAACAGGCCTCTAACCATGAAAACAAGAGCATGGTTGGCAGGCCATGACGTCTTCCCTAGCGATCCAAAGTCCTCAAAACCTTCAACTGAATCTTCTGTAATATTGTACGAGAGGCCTGTATGTAGACTCATTTCATCAAAGGAGACTATACAGACTCTATCACTCTCTGATATGCCTGCTTCCCTGTCCTTCCAAAGCGTGAAGATCTTAGTGGGAAATCCTGGTCTTACTTTGACATTACACAACCATCTACGCAGCGATGAAATTGATGGAAGTGTAAATATGCTCTGGTACAGCTGATATGTGCTGGGACTGTTGTGGTAGAGGGACAAGGCAAGTATCTTGTCTGCATAATCCCATCGTCTTCCTCTTGCGCTTCTACGCCCTGGCGCATTCCGCAATTGTGATTCAAAAAAAGACTTTAATGGCTCTTGTAAAAAATCTAAACTGATCAAGCTTTCTGTAGCTCTCCTTCTCGCTGATTTCTTCATCTGTTGCACCCTTTTCTTGAGGCCGAAAGTTCGCTGTCTTTCCTTCTTCAGAGCTCTTCTGTGATTTACAACTGGTGTGAATTGAATAACATTCTCATGAATCTGGTCCGTAGCTAAGCAGTAAGAATGGTCGGCCTGTATGTTGTGTGACACTCTGTGAGTTGCATCTGGTGTGAATTGAAGTCCTTCCTCACGAACCCGGTCCGCAGCTAAGCAGTAACAATGGTCGGCCTGTATGTTGTGTGACACTGCCGAGGGAAAAGAAAATTAGTACGGGCCTAAAAGAGGTATACAAATGAAATGGATTTAGCATATACATGTAAATAAATTTGCATCCACTGGTAATTCTCAATTTAAATCAATGTGAGATACCCAATTCATGTTAAAAAAAATAGTAAGTGCTGCTGTCTGCTGCTCCGGTGCCAGTCAGGGTCCCTCTTTGACCGCTCCACTATCACCACGGCTGGTGTTCGCATGCCACCGAGTCACACGGTTGGCAAGCGGCGTTCCGGCGTTAGCTCTGGAATGTTCTGAAAGATCTCACACATGAAAATGTTAGTGCCATACATGACATTTCATATTGTGCCACTGACAATTGTATCAGTTAGGATATTACATTGTGATAGATTTAGCAAAAGAGTGAAATTAAATGTTTATTTAAAAATTACTTGCCCCTTTGCTGCTTTGAAGGCTTCGGTGAAGATGGAAGGTTCTCATTATTCCTCTCAAGTATCCTGCGTTGAGTATACAGTTGTTTCGGAGGGTTACGGATGTCAAATAGCGTTGGAACTGCATCCCAAACTAGCCTGTTCTTGGTCTGCTTGTTGTTAAACTGGCTAGGTTCGAAATGCTCAGAACAAAGACGGCAGTTATGAAGACAAATACGCCGCAGTTCGATGTAGGAGATCATGTCGGCGGGTATTCTGCACCCACTGTTGACATCTGAAATTACAGAAAATATCATGCAGTCAATATGTTCTTATTCTACATTAAATAACAGAGGTAGAAAGAAAAAAGCTCTTGAGGGGTGCTATTGGGGAAATGCTCCTGAGAAGAAAATTCGTACGGTGTTGGACAGGCTAGATGCAGGAAGGTTAGTCCCAATGTTGGGGAAGTCCAGAACAAGGGGTCACAGTTTAAGGATAAGGGGGAATCTTTTAGGACCGAGATGAGAACATTTTTTTTTACACACAGTGGTGAATCTGTGGAATTCTCTGCAACAGAAGGTAGTTGAGGCCAGCTCATTAGCTAGATTTAAGAGGTAGAATCAAGAATTAAGAATCAAAGCACTTTATTCGTCCCCGAGGGGCAATTTAAAAGGGCGCATTACAGTAGTTTTTTTGAAAAGGGACACAATCAACAAACATAAGCAGCACGCATACTGCACAATCACACAACACACGCATTTCACACACACACTGCACAATCACACAGCACACACCGCACATCAACATTCAACACATAGGAATAGTTTTAAAGTGCTTCCTTAGTGCTTCAATTAAAAAGTGCATATAGAAGGTTATTTCATTTCATATGTTCAAGAGTCAGTGATCAGCATTAAGAAGCTGGACAGCCCTGGGGATGAAGGTTGCCTTCCTCCTCTGTGTCTGGCAACCCGGACAGCGGAGTCTGCGTCCTGAGGGGAGCCACTCAAACTCAGGAAACAGGATGTGAGAGGGGTCATGAAGAATCCTGCGTGTTAACTTTACAGACTGTTGGTCGCATAGGGCAGTGAGAGTTCGGACGGGCTGCTCAATGATTTTTGAGCAGACCTTGACCACATTCAACAGGCGGTTTCTGTTTTGCAGGGTGATGGAGTGGAACCAGCTAGTGAAAGAGAAGGTTATTACATTTTCAATGAATGCGTAGTAGAATGTGGTGAGAATGTCTTTATTAATCCCAAATGACTTCAGCTTCCTGAGTAGGTACTGTCTCTGATGGCACTTTTTAAGGATTTCCTCTGTGTTAGAGGAAAACCTTAGCAGGTTGTCGAAGGCTGTTCCCAGGTATTTGTATACCTCCACTATCTCCACTGGCTCCTGCTGGATGATAGTGGTGGCTGCCTCAGCCATCTGTCTCTGTTGGCGGGAAAAGGTCACAATCATGTCCTTGGTTTTGCTTATATTTAGCTCAAGACAAGACTTTTCACACCATACTATAAAGTCCTGCAGGGCTGAGCTGTGATGTTGTGTATGGCTGGGAAGCAGAGACAGGAGGACTGTGTCATCAGCAAATTTTACAAAGTGGCAGTTTGGCTGGGTGGATCTGCAGTCATCAGTGTAGAGAATGAAGAGAAGTGGGGAGAGGACACAGCCTTGTGGAGAGCCAGTGAAGGTGAAGAGGATGTCGGACAAGGTGAGGAAGTCTATAATCCAGTGAGTTGGTGGTTGAGGTGGAAGCGGGTGATGAGCTTCTCAGCCAAAATATGTGGCTGAATGCTGATGAGAAGTCTGCAAACAGAAGTCTGGCTGTGGCCTTGGGGATTTCCAGATGCTTATGGATGGTGTTTAAGATGAATATTTTTGTGTCATCGACACCCCTGCCAGCCTGGTAAGCAAACTGCAATGGGTCCATCATCGAGCCAGTTGCCTTGGTGATGTGCTCCTTGATGATCCTCTCCATGGCCTTCATGATCAGGGAGGTGAGAGCCACCGGTCTAAGGTCATTCAGGACCTTGGTGGTGCCCTTCTTTGGGATGGGAATCACTGTTGAGTTTTTCGACATCGCGGGGACTGTGCTGCTGGTCAAAGAGCCCTGGAACAGATGCTGGAACACACCTCCCAGCTGCTCAGCACAGTGCCATAGGGTCCGCCCACAGATGTTGTCTGGCCCTGGAGCTGTGTTCTTTTTAGTCCTTTTGAGGGCTCTCACCACCTCTGATGTGTTGATGTTGAGGCCGGAGTCATCAGGTCTGAGTGTGGAGACGATTGATTCTAGCTGGGTGCTATTGTCCTTTTCAAATCTGGTGTAGAAGGAGTTGAGATCATTCGGGAGTGAAGTGAAGCTGCTTCCTGCATGGGCTTACGGCTGGTAGAGACAGAGTTCACTGCTGCCATGTTCTTGAGGCCCTGCCAAGCCGCACGGAGGTTCCCTTTTCCAAGGGTCTGCTCCACTTTGTTCTTGTATTTCAGCTTGGCAATTTTTATGGCCCGCTTGACCTCTCTGTTTACCTCCTTCTTCTCAGCTTCAGAACCGGTAAGAAATGTTCTCTTTTTCTTATTCAATAAAATTCTCATTGTACAACAGAGTGCTTATTCTGCATTAAATAACAGAGAGGTTGAAAGATTTTTACAAGTTTGCTGCCATGAGGCCTCGACTGCATCTGGGACAAAGGGGAGCACCCAGCTTTAAGGTCTGAACTATATTGAAAGTTTATGCAGACCGAATAAAATTCTCATTGTACAACAGAGTGCTTATTCTGCATTAAATAACAGAGGTAGAAAGATTTTCACAAGTTTGCTGCCATGAAGACTCGACTATCTGAGCTCTATGGTCTAACTACAGTGAGATTTTCTATATGCAGCATAAGTAATAAAAGTTCTCTTACCTTTCCTCTTTAACGGGGAACCTGAAGAAAGATATATGCTGCTCCATAGATGCTGCTGCACCCGCTGAGATTCCCCAGCAATTGTGTGTACCTCTGAAGAAAGATAAGTCGGGTCGCTTACATTGGCGATTGAAACAATTTAGCGCCGAGCAGTAGGCAACACTCGTAGATGTGGACGGCATGGTCAAATTCAAAGTTGCGAAAGCAAAAATCACATCTTTGGCCGGAAGCAGATGACGACCAGGTTGCTAAAATGAGTCGTAGAATGACCCATCAATCCGCCCATGAGCGTACTACACGTTTGCGTGAGAGTAACCCATCTTGCTCCGCTATAGGATCTTTGCCCTAAGTGCAATGGGATAACCGCGTCCTGAAAAACAACCTTTTTTTTTTTTACGGTTAGTTTGTCTTTATTGCATGTTTCACATGGTCTTCAAATTACTTGCCAGGAAGAAGGATGCCGTCATATTTCTGTTGAAACCACCTCATCGATTCTTCCTTGGAAATTTTATGCTTTGAGCCAATGCGTCCTCTTTTGACCTTCTTATCAGAAATGCTGAAACCAGGTCGCCCCATGACCACGTAGAAATCCAAACCATAAATTCCGATGCTGGGATCATATTTAATGCCCAGATCGATGTGCTCCTGGATTCCAAAGCCAAAGTTCCCAGTGTTACAGAAGTTGCTCTTCCTCAATTCATACTCCCGAACCTTCAGACCCTTCTCTAAGATTTCTTCAGCTTTGGCCCCTCGAATTGTGCAATGAACAGCAATCTTCTCATTTCTCCGAATGCCAAAGGGCCGCACCGTATAGCGAGCTTTTAAAAACACTGGGGTCTGGCCAGTGAGTTGCTCCAGCACTTTAGCAGCTCTGGTGAGTCTGTCACCACTTTCACCTACACAGATGTTCAGACATAGTTTCCTAATGCGGAGCTCACGCATAGGGTTTTCCTTCTTCTCGCCCGCCATCACCGCCGCCACACCGACCTGAAAAGCCACCTTGGTGATCATGGTATCTCCCCTGCCACGTAAGCATGCTGAAATATTGTCGCTCTCTCCCAGCCAACCTCTACCAGTACTCTTTCAAGGCAGTACGAGCCAAAGTTGCAACATCTTATACTGCACATGATTGCCGAGAACAGGAAAAACGACATATTGTCGCCTTTCATTTCTCGTTCCACACCTGATCTTTATCAGATTTGACCGCTTTTCCTCGCTGCTCGCTTCATTTGCATTTCTTCCTTAAAAGGAAGCAGCCACATTGCCGAATTGCTGCCGACTTGCAGTTACTGAGCATCGCCTCTGTGTGGCGCTGCTCCACCGCCGACGTTTCATTCACCGAAGTTGGATACAAAATGCTGGAGTAACTCAGCTGGTTAACTCAGGCAACATCTCTGGAGAGAAGGAATACCTGTACTGAGAGTCAGTGGAACGGGAAACGAGAGATATCCTCGTCGTGGCTATCCCTCGAGGTCGAGGATGATGGTTCTGTTGTTTTTATGGAGATATAGGCGGTACATAGAGCAAATGAATGAAAGATTCGCAAAAGCGGGAGGGATCACAGAGGGGGCGCAGCGAGAGAGGGTGTTGCAGAACTCTCATTGGAGTGAGGAGGATGTCGCGGCGAATCCAATCCATCGCTCCTGCCCGCTCCGTGCCTCGGCACCCCAACAGGACCCACAGAACCAAGGCCCTTAACGCCACCAGTAACGCGAGGTCACAGACTGTGCAACAGGTCTCATCCTGTTAAAACAAGGAACTTGGTTCTTGGTTCTTGGTCCTCCAAAATATTCCAAATGGAAGTTAAACTGGAGGTGGCGGAAGGTGGAGTTCACGGCGACCACGGGAGTCAGTCGTTGACGTTCGCAGTCGCCGAAATAAATCGCAAAGTGGGACAGGCCCTTTAAGCAAATAAAGTTCTTGGAAAAGAAGAGCTACCTTAAATTTTGTTGAGTCGGGTTAGGTAACCAGGGTGTTGGGGGGGGGGGGGGAGAGTGAATTGTACACATCTGTATTAGTAGCTGATATCTCAAATTGGATCGAATGCCCTCGTCTGCTCCTAATAGGTCTGGTGTAGGTTTGGTATATCGAGCTGACCATTTAACATTTTGTAAAAACGGGTCAAATGGTGAGCTTTACTTTTGTCTTCGAGAGGGTTCCACCCCGACCAGTGAATTCATAAGTTTGGTAACACTCGCTTCTCTCTCATAGGTATTTGCAACAAATCCAACTGCCTGTGCATATTATTAGTAGAACTAAGAACTGCAAATAAAATGTGTAAGAAGGAACTGCAGATGTTGGTTTACACCGAAGATAGACACAAATGCTGGAGTAACTCAGCGGTTCAGGCAGCGTCTCTGGTGAAATGGAATAGGTGACATTTCAGGTCGAGACACTTCATCCGGCTGAGAGTCGGGGAAGGGGAAACTAGAGGTATGGGAAGGTGCAGAACAAGCAGAGCCTGCGTCGATGATTCAGGATAGGTGGAGCCCATAGTGGACTGGGGACGCGGTGATATCCAAGGAATACAAATGGTGAAATTAGTAAGAGGGTTAGGGTGGAGACGGGGAGAGAGGGGATGCTCTATCATCTTTGGTTTGTACGGTACTCGAAAGGGGGTGGACAAATATAATCGCTGCCTTCAATTCCTTGCGAGTGGTGGCGAGTAGGGGGCAAGCCGATTGAGGGTTTTGTAGACATAGAGGAGAAGGGAGAAAGGGAAGAAGTTGCAGACGTGAAGAGTCACCGTCTATCTGGAACGCGGGGGACGCAAGGAGAATCGCTGCTTTCATTTCTTTAGGATTGGTGGCAACAATGGGACCTGCCAGACAGGTCATTTAATTGATCCTGGTCTCCTGGTCTTTTCTCACTCCCAGATATTCATCCCCCCCCCCCCCCCCCCCCCCCCACCCCACCCAAAGAAGGCATTGCTGGAATGAAAGTACTTAACAAACAAAAAACGACGAATGCCAGAAAGGGCTTTTGTTTTCCTTTTACACAGCGATTGTTTTTGCTTTGGAGAATAAAAAATGTCGGTGCACGCAGAAGTCACAATGTCATTCAAAAGTCAAGGGGATCTCTACTTTAAATCGAGAATAATGAATTTCTAGAGGGAGATGGTTTGTACAATACACGAAAGGGGGTGGACAAATATAGTCGCTGCCTTCAATTCCTTGTGAGTGGTGGCCCTGGATGCGGACCTGGGGGTGACATGACCTCCACTTACATGGCGACAGACAGTCTGAATGCGGACCAGGGGGGAAATGCAGCTCTTGCTGCCATCGCTACCCCCCCCCCCCCCCCGCAATCCACTTGCCAGATACACAACCAGAACATCTCCCTTATACCTCTCTCTGCAAGACCAAGTAAATAGAGTCGCTTTTATTATCAGCAATTATGTCACTGTTAAAATGTAGAAGTCGTGCCTCGACCCGAAACATGATCTGTGCATATTCTCCAGAAATGCTGCCTGACCCGCTGAGTAACTCCAGCACTTAGTGTCTATCTTTTGTGTAAACCAGCATCTGCCATTCCTTCTTATCTCAACCTGTTGCCTGGCCCGCTGTCTTACTCCATCACTTCGTGTTTTGATTTATACATCTTAGGACATTTTATAATCAAATAGGGAGTTCAAAACAGTGAAGGGATAGCCTACATATCTGTGGTTGTTAAATATTTAAAATAGGTATGTGCTGTACTCGAAAGAGAAGAAGTTGCAGACGTGTAGAGTCACCGTATATCTGGAGTGGGGGGGGGGGGGGGGGGGGGGGGGCGACAAGGAGAATCACTGCTTTCATTTCTTTGGGATTGGTGGCCACCAAATACGGACCTGGGAGAACACAACCTTCACTTACATGAGAACAATGAGTTTAAGAGTTTAAGATAGTCCCATTTCAGTTTAACGGAGTCATAGTTACACCGGCCTAGAAGGAGTAACTTGTACTTACACCCCCCCCCCCCTCTTCTTTCTCGTGTAACCAGTTCCACAGTTCTCCACATTGTTTGTCTTTTGAGATCACACCTTCCCGAGCCAACAATGGGAACTTCCAGACAGGTCATTTAATTGATCCTGGTCTTCTAGTCTTTTCTCACCCCCAGCTCTTCACACCCCCCCTCCCCACCACCACCACCACCCCACCCAAAGAAGGCATTGCTGGAATGAAAGGAATTGACAAACAAAAAACGAAGAAAGCCATAAAGAGCTTTTGATTTCCTTTCACACAGCGATTGTGAACACTAAGCACACTACAAAAAAGAGCTATTCGTACAGTAAACAATGTAGGATATCATGAACACACCAATATACTGTATTTAAAATTACACACCTTAAAGATTAAGGATCTGGTAGAATTTAAGACTGCACAAATAATTTATAAAGCAAAAAATAAACTGCTACCTGTAAACATACAAAAATTGTTCAAAGACAGAGAGGGGGGTTATAACTTTAGAGGGAAACTAAACTTGAAACAGCATTATGCTCGGACCAATTTAAAAAGTATGTGTACTTCCATTTGTGGGGTGGTTTTGTGGAATGGTCTTGACGAAACGATTAAACAAATTATGAATATAATGCAATTTAAAAAAATGTACAAAAGGTATATCTTTGAAAAGTACAGTAATGGGGAAGGAGAATGTAAATCTCACAGATGTTAATGGTGCTTGTTCTTTTTGTTCTTTTCTTTTTTTGTTCTTTTTTTCTTAATAGCTTGATTGGAGTAGTTTGATTTGAATTGTCTGTTTAGTTTATTTTATTGAATTTTGCATTTGTTAATGGTGAAGAATGGGGGGAGGACTTGACAAGCATAGGCTTCTTCCTATCCCTTTTCCAACGAGTCTAATGTGTATTATGTTGAAATTGGCTTTTGATTTTTTAATTTATGTATGTACATATATATTATGTATATGTGTATGTGTATATGTGTATATGCATGTATGTATATATGTACATGTATATGTATGTATGTGTGTATGTATTTATGTATATAAATAATTTTCCTTTTATTTATGCATTTTCATCTTTTCTTCTTTTTTTTTTTTTTAATCGTTCGAAATAAAGATAAAGATAGAGAAAGATATCATTGTTGTGCTTTGGAGAAACAAAAATGCCGGTGCACGCAGAGGTCACAATATCGTTCAGAAGTCAATGGGATCTCTACTTTAAAGCGAAAATAATGAATTTCCAGTGGGGGGTGGTTTGTACGGTACTCGAAAGGGGGTGGACAAATATAATCGCTGCCTTCAATTCCTTGCGAGTGGTGGCCCTGAATGTGGACCTGGGGGTGACATGACCTCCACTTACATGGAGACAGACAGTCTGAATGCGGACCTGGGTGAAAATGCAGCACTTGCTTACAGCCACCTCCCCCCCCCCCCCCACCCCGCAACCCACTTGCCAGATACACAACCAGAACTTCTCCCTATCCCTCTCTCTGCAAGACCAAGTAAATAGAATCACTTCTTCGTATCAGCAATTCTGAAGATCTTTACTGGTCCGAGAACACTAACGTAATTATCAAAAAAGCTCATCAGCGCCTCTACTTCCTGAGAAGATTACAGAGAGTCGGATTGTCAAGGAAGACTCTCTCTAACTTCCACAGGTGCACAGTAGAGAGCATGCTGACCGGTTGCATCGTGGCTTGGTTCGGCAATTTGAGCGCCCTGGAGAGGAAAAGACCTCAAAAAGTAGTCAACACTGCCCAGTCCATCATCGGCTCTGACCTTCCTTCCATCTAGGGGATTTATCGCAGTCGCTGCCTCAAAAAGGCTGGCAGTATCATCAAAGACCCACACCATCCTGGCCACACACTCATCTCCCTGCTACATTCAGGTAGAAGGTACAGGAGCCTGAAATCTGCAACGTCCAGGTTCAGGAATAGCTACTTCCCCACAGCCATCAGGCTATTAAACCTGGCTCGGACAAAACTCTGATTATTAATAACCACTTTCTGTTATTTGCACTTTACCAGTTTATTTATTCATGTGTGTATATATTTATATCATGGTATATGGACACATTTATCTGTTTTGTAGTAAATGCCTACTATTTTCTGTGTGCTTAAGCAAAGCAAGAATTTCATTGTCCTATACAGGGACACATGACAATAAACTCACTTGAACTTGAACTTGAACTATGTCACTGTCAAAATGTAGAAGCTCTCGACCCGAAACATGATCTGTGCATATTCTCCAGAAATGCTGCCTGACCCGCTGAGTAACTCCAGCACTTAGTGTCTATCTCTTGTATAAACCAGCATCTGCCCTTCTCTCTTACCTCAATCTGTTGCCTGGCCCGCTGTCTTACTCCATCACCTTATGTTTTGATTTATAAAACTTAGGTCATTTTATAATCAGATAGGGAGTTCAAAACAGTGAATGGACAATAGACAATAGGTGCAGGAGTAGGCCATTCGGCCCTTCGAGCCAGCACCGCCATTCAATGTGATCATGGCTGATCATCCCCAATCAGTACCCCGTTCCTCCCTTCTCCCCATATCCCCTGACTCCGCTATTTTTAAGAGCGTCAGGAACATGTTTTCTGGAGTCGACTAGTTGCTATCAGCAGTTTTTCACTTTCAAAATTTGGATATAAATATTAAGAATTTCACATGCAGGAGCAACTCCGCAAATGTTTCAACTTCTGAAATATATTTTCAAGAGATTTTTATAATATGCTCCAATTTCAGGTAGTCCCTGCTTTCACCCTCCTTCCCCACCCCTTCCCAGCCCTCCCACAGCCCACTGTCTCCGCCTCTTCCTTTCTTCTTCCCGCCCCCACCCCCACCCCAAACAAAGATCATAGAGCGGAGCTTTTTCCCAGACGTCAGTCTGAAGAAGGGTCTCGACCAGAAACGTCTCCCATTCCTTCGCTCCATAGATGCTGCCTCACCCGCTGAGTTTCTCCAGCTTTTTGTCTAACTTCGATTTTTCCAGCATCTGCAGTTCTTTCTTAAACAGTGAGTTTTAAAATGTCATATGTTCCAAAACGGAACAGAAATTCTTACGTGTAGGAATGAACTGCAGATGCTGGTTTAAACCAGATACTAGAGGAGCTTTGGTTTAAACCGAAGATAGATTCAAAAACGCTGGAGTAACTCAGCGGGTCAGACAGTATATATTTATTTTTTAATTTGATGTTAATATTTAAACTCTCATCCTAAAATTAAACATGGCATTAACTGTGAAGCTTTGTTAAACTTGCGCTGTGAATGTATCTAAATTGATACACACGAAGGAACGCCTCGTACACACATAAAGGTCACCTGTGCTGCTTGAGGACAAACTCAAAACAAAGTTACAACAGAATGAGAGGCCATTTGGCCCGTCATGTCGGTGTTGCTGGGGAAAAATCAAGGCAATTTTCCAAAGGAGAATTCTTGCCTCGGACATTCTTGCTATTCTTGCAGTTTTGGTCTCCTAATTTGAGGAAGGACATTCTTGCTATTGAGGGAGCGCAGCGTAGGTTCACCAGGTTAATTCCGGGATGGCGGGACTGGCATATGCTGAGAGAATGGAGCGGCTGGGCTTGTATACTCTGGAGTTTAGAAGGATCAGAGGGTATCTTATTGAAACATATTAGATTATTAAGGGTTTGGACATGCTGGAGGTTTCGAGGTTATACTGTACTGTATAGGCCACCTGTGGGAAAGCTGAGGAGTTTTGGCCCGGGGGCCGCGCGCACAGTCCGGCGCTCCGTCCAACTCATGAACCGATGACCGGCCGTGAGAAGGAGGGGGCGGTGGTGGTGTCGGCGGTCAGCGAAGGGTCGGACAGCCGACCGACCGACGGGGCCACGGGCGAGGCGCTGCTGCTGCACTCCACGGGCTGCACTACGTCGGGATGGGTGAGGCGGGGTCCGACCCGACAGTCCCCTCGACCCGAGTAGTGGCCGTCAAATACGGGACAAGGGCGGTCCCATACAGGACAAACCAATTTAGCCCAATAAATGGGATGTCCCGGCTGATACAGGACAATTGCCGACCCTAGTTACTCCAGCACTTTGTGTCTTTTAAGAAGTGATTCAGGTTTCTATAATCTTTGTGTTTAAGAAGGAACTGCAGATACCGGGAAAATGAAGGTACACAAAAATGCTGGAGAAACTCAGCGGGTGCAGCAGCATCTATGGAGCGAAGGAGATAGGCAACGTTTTGGGCCGAAACCCTTCTTTGCATCGCTCGCCATCTCCTGTTCTAATGCGGTTCTACAATGAACCGCAAAGACAAATTCAGCACTCCGTGGGATGGGAGAATTTTCAATGTTAACAGCAGAAGAGAGGCGAGAGGATCAGGTGAGAGGTCTGAAGCAGAGTCTCGACCCGAAACATCGCCAATTTCTTCTCTCCAGAGATGCTACCTGTCCCGCTGAGTTACTAGATCTAAACATCCCGCTGAGATTTAGGCAATAGACAATAGGTGCAGGAGTAGGCCATTCGGCCCTTCGAGCCAGCACCGCCATTCATTGTATTGTTGTATTGTATTCAAATTTATAGTCATTGTCTCAATTAGAGACAACGAAATGAATTTCCCTTTACAGTCAGTATCATAAAAATAAATAAATAATAAATCATTAAAAATAAAATAGAATTTATAAAAAAAGCACAAACACAGAAAGTCCACGACACAACATAACACAATGCGGGAGTTGTGGCGTCAGCGTTCACCCCAGGAATGGGGGGAGGGTTGGGTGGGGGGTTTGGGCGGTGGTGGGTGCGATGAGAGTCCTCCTCCCCACCCCCCCCCCCCCCCCCCCCCCCCCGATCGGCCCTCTCCATTCCCTGGCTTGTGCCCGAACACCAGGATCGTGGGACCAAAATGCTACCAGAACTTGATGAGCAGCCCCTTCAGATATTGGTAGAGGGGCAGCAACCTCGTTACCGTTGGCAACATCCCGTTGTGATGTTAAATGTGGCCCAACGTTTGGAAGAAGATAGCAATTTATCAGATTGACACACACGCACACACACACACACACACACACACACACACACACACACACCCACACACAACCACACACACACACACACACACACACACACACACACACACACACACACACACACACACACACACACACACCTACCTACCTACCTGGTTGGAAGACTTCATGGCCAGACATGAAGAAGCGGGTGGGCATGAAATGGTCAATGTATGATAGGTACGTGCAAGCTCAGGTTCACTCTTAAAGACAAAACAGGTCTCTTGTTCCGCGCAGTCACCCCACAGCATTGTTATTCCACATAGGTAAAGAGAACAGCCACGGGCACTGAATGCAACACAATGAATGGAATAACACGGTGGCGCGGCGCTAGAGTTACTGCCTCACAGCCCCAGAGACTCAGGCTCGATCCTGAGTATGTCATGATCGTGATATCCATGACCGCATGGAGATCTTCGGTTTCCTCCCACACTCCAAAGACGTACAGGCTTGCAGGTTAATTGGCTTGGTGTAAATGTTAAATTGGTCCTAAGGTAGTGTTAATGTGTGGGGATCGCTGGTCGGTGCGGACTCGGTTGGCCGAATGGCCTGTTTCCGCGTTGTATCTCTAAACTAAACCAAGACAGGCACACATGGGCGTTGAAGACAACTCAATAAATTGAACGAGGGACACGCTGATCGCCACTTGAAGGAGGCCATGGATCTCCAGAAATGCCCATGTTCTCCAGGGAAGGTAGACACAATTGCTGGAGAAACTCAGCGGGTGAGGCAGCATCTATGGAGCGAAGGAACAGGTGACGTTTCAGGTCGAGATCCTTCTTCACACAGAAGTAAGGGGGGGGGGGGAAGGGGAGGGGGTGCGGGAAGAAGAAAGGAGGAGTCGGAGACAGTGGGCGGAGGGAGAGCTGGGATGGGGAGGAGAAAGCAGGGACTACCTAAAATTGGAGGTCAATGTTTATACCGCTGGGGTGCAAACTGCCCAAGCGGAACATGAGGTGCTGCTCCTCCAATTTACGGTGGGCTCTGACCATGGAGGTTGGAGGAGGTGCAGGTGAACCTCTGCCCCACCTGAAAATACTGCTTGGGTCCTTGAATGGACTTGAGGGGGGAGGTAAAGCGACAGTGGGTTATCCCTAGTGGGTGTAGGATAGTGTTAGTGTGCGGGGATCGCTGGTCCTGCTGGGCCGAAGGGCCTGTTTCCGGGCTGTATCTCCAAACTGAACTAAACGTACAAACTCCGTACAGACAGCACCCGGCTCTCTGGCGCTATAAGCACCGTAAGGCAGCAATTATACCGCTGGTCTTTATAAAAGCTGCAACTACCCCCATTTATTAATTATTAATTAAGGCATTTCCATGATAGAAAGGATTTAATTTCAATCATTCATTTAAGGTGCAATGGAGACACTTGAATTTGCGTCTCTGGATGTGCCTCTGGATTCCTCGTTCAGTAACCTCATCTCTGCCTCGCCGCCGCACCTGTTGGTGCCACAGATAGGCCCCTGACCCGCTACGTTCGTCCAGCAGTTTGCATCTGCAGTCCCGTGTGTCTCAACTCGCAGCCGTCTCTCATTGAATGTCAATTCTGCCCACCGCCGCCCTAATTCCCCTGTTCCTTATCCTCTCACTCTTACCCTGCACCTACTCCCACATCACCCCCCACCCACCCTCATCACCCGCACCTATTTCGGAGCACCCGGAATGTCGATGGTGATAGAGTCACTGGATGTGAAAGTGGATATGAAGTACTAGGCAACGATGCAGAGGAGGTTTACCAGAATTAGGATTTCATTAAGAGAATGGAGGTAGGTATGTTGCAAAGCCTACCTGAAGCGTCGCTGAAAATCTGTCGCTGCGGGTATGCGCGATTTTGACACCGTTTAGAGGGGGCCGGGTTTAAAAAGCGATTTTCTCTAGGCTGTTCAAATCGAAGATGTTCAGCCTAGTTAATTATTAACGAA
Source organism: Amblyraja radiata (assembly GCF_010909765.2). NCBI lineage: Eukaryota > Metazoa > Chordata > Chondrichthyes > Rajiformes > Rajidae > Amblyraja > Amblyraja radiata. The sequence goes on along the minus strand of NC_045985.1, from coordinate 33,257,102 downwards.
AAATCGCTGGAAGACCCCGTCGCAAAAGCTATTATTAGTTTTAAAGGCCTCGTATAATAGTTATAGTAGTTTGAAAATCAATCTCTAAACCCGCGACCACCGGCAGCTGTCAGGGTCGCATAGAGCAAACAAGTGAAGGTAGGCTGCTTATTTTTACATTAAAAAGGGCTTCTTAAGATCCCTTTATACAAAGTTTAATATTGCGAGTAGCTCATTTTGGGCGCATTATATCCCGCAGTATTTTTCTCGGCATTTGAGGCACAAATCTACCGCAATGTGAACGTTCTAAACCAGCGCGTTCACAGGAACCCACTGGAAAGCTGATTTAAATGGGCATTTATTTACAGCAATTGAACACTAAATTCCTTCCATTTGGCCTATAAATTAATGTAAATGAGCTTTAAAAATCATGTTTTATTGTGAATTATTTATGAATATTATTTGGACACTTAGGCTATTTAAAAATGTTAATCATTTATTAAGAAATGGATAGATGTTTAGATCTAGTAATTGAAGTTTGAAATTAGCTACACTTGGGTAACTAACTAATTATATGCTTTAATTTCAGGTCATCCAAGTAAGATTATTTTATATTTGTTTCAGAATGCTTCAATCTACGATAACTGAAAATTTCATTCAGTTCTCTTAATTTTTAAGAAGGTTATGGGCTTTTGACTGTTCACGATCACAGATTTTTTGTTATGTCCATAGAAAATCAATAGGGAACAAGATGCTAATTTCCCAGTATGAAAATGGCCATAACTTTTTAAATACTTGAGATATGAAAGTGAATTAGGTGTCAAATTAAACTTCTTTTTAAGCTTTATCTGATGGGATAAATTACAGACTTGATTACAGAAGGGGGCGCGAGTGTAATACAGTTGTGTGGGGGGGGGGGGGAGCGAGTGTAATACAGTTGTGTGGGGGGGGAGCGAGTGTAATACAGTTGTGTGGGGGGGGAGCGAGTGTAATACAGTTGTGTGTGGGGGGGGGGGGGAGCGAGTGTAATACAGTTGTGTGTGGGGGGGGAGCGAGTGTAATACAGTTGTGTGTGTGGGGGGGGAGCGAGTGTAATACAGTTGTGTGTGGGGGGGGAGCGAGTGTAATACAGTTGTGTGGGGGGGGGGGAGCGAGTGTAATACAGTTGTGTGGGGGGGGGGAGCGAGTGTAATACAGTTGTGTGTGGGGGGGAGCGAGTGTAATACAGTTGTGTGTGTGGGGGGGGGGAGCGAGTGTAATACAGTTGTGTGGGGGGGGGAGCGAGTGTAATACAGTTGTGTGGGGGGGGGAGCGAGTGTAATACAGTTGTGTGGGGGGGGGGGAGCGAGTGTAATACAGTTTGGTGGGGGGGGAGCGAGTGTAATACAGTTGTGTGGGGGGGGGGAGCGAGTGTAATACAGTTGTGTGGGGGGGGGAGCGAGTGTATACAGTTGTGTGGGGGGGGGAGCGAGTGTAATACAGTTGTGTGGGGGGGGGAGCGAGTGTAATACAGTTGTGTGGGGGGGGGGAGCGAGTGTAATACAGTTGTGTGGGGGGGGGAGCGAGTGTAATACAGTTGTGTGGGGGGGGGAGCGAGTGTAATACAGTTGTGTGGGGGGGGGGAGCGAGTGTAATACAGTTGTGTGGGGGGGGGGAGCGAGTGTATACAGTTGTGTGGGGGGGGGGGAGCGAGTGTAATACAGTTGTGTGGTGGGGGGGGGAGCGAGTGTAATACAGTTGTGTGGGGGGGGGGGAGCGAGTGTAATACCGTTGTGTGGGGGGGGTGGGAGCGAGTGTAATACAGTTGTGTGGGGGGGGGGCGCGAGTGTAATACAGTTGTGTGTGTGGGGGGGGGAGCGAGTGTAATACAGTTGTGTGGGGGGGGGGAGCGAGTGTAATACAGTTGTGTGTGGGGGGGGGGAGCGAGTGTAATACAGTTGTGTGGGGGGGTGGGGCGAGTGTATACAGTTGTGTGTGGGGGGGGGAGCGAGTGTAATACAGTTGTGTGTGGGGGGGGGGAGCGAGTGTAATACAGTTGTTGTGGTGGGGGGGGGAGCGAGTGTAATACAGTCTGTGTGGGGGGGGGGGAGCGAGTGTAATACAGTTGTGTGGGGGGGGAGCGAGTGTAATACAGTTTGTGTGGGGGGGGGGAGCGAGTGTAATACAGTTGTGTGGGGGGGGGGGAGGCGAGTGTAATACAGTTGTGTGGGGGGGGGGTAGCGAGTGTAATACAGTTGTGTGGGGGGGAGGAGCGAGTGTAATACAGTTGTTGGGTGGGGGGGGGGGAGCGAGTGTAATACAGTTGGGTGTGGGGGGGGGGAATGTAATACAGTTGTGTGTGGGTGGGGGAGCGAGTGTAATAAGTGTGTTGGTGGGGAGCGAGTGTAATACAGTTTGTGTGTGGGGGGGGAGCGAGTGTAATACATTTGTGTTGTTGGTGTGGGTGGTGAGCGAGTGTAATACATTTGTGTGGGGGGGGGGGAGCGAGTGTATACAGTTTGTGGTTGGGGGGAGCGAGTGTAATACAGTTGTGTGGGGGGGGGGGGGGAGGCGAGTGTAATACAGTTGTGTGGGGGGGGTTGGCAAGTGTAATACAGTTGTGTGTGGGGGGGGGAGCGAGTGTAATACGTTTGTGTGGGGGGGGGAGCGTGTGTAATACAGTTGTGTGGGGGGGGGGGAGCGAGTGTAATACAGTTGTGTGGGGGGGGGGAGCGAGTGTAATACAGTTGTGTGGGGGGGGGAGCGAGTGTAATACAGTTGTGTGTGGGGGGGGGGAGCGAGTGTAATACAGTTGTGTGGGGGGGGAGCGAGTGTAATACAGTTGTGTGGGGGGGGGGAGCGAGTGTAATACAGTTGTGTGTGGGGGGGAGCGAGTGTAATACAGTTGTGTGGGGGGGGGGAGCGAGTGTAATACAGTTGTGGGGTGGGGGGGGGAGCGAGTGTAATACAGTTGTGTAGGGGGGGAGCGAGTGTAATACAGTTGTGTGTGTGTGTGGGGGGGGGGAGCGAGTGTAATACAGTTGTGTGGGGGGGGGGGAGCAACGCGCTGACGTAACAGGGAGGGAGGAGATAGCCTGGGGGTGAACGAGCTGACGTGAATGGGAGGGGGGGAGGAGTCAGTCAAGGAGAGGAACGCGCTGACGTCGAGGGGCGGAGTCTAGTCAAAGGGACGACGCCCTGCCGTAGAAGGGGGAGGAGCCCAGTCAAAGGTGACGTAGAGGGGGCGGAGTTATTGAGAGAATGAACGCGCTGACGTAGTAGGGTGGGGGAGGAGTCGAGTCAAGGGGAGGGGGGAACGCGCTGACGTTGAACGGGGCGGAGTCAAGACAAGGGATACAACGCGCCGACGTAGAAGGGGGAGGAGTCTAATCTAGGGGGGAGGAGTCTAGTCGAAGGGCGAACGCGGTGACGTTGCCCGGGGGGGGGAGGAGTCGAGGGAGGGGGCGACGCGCTGACGTTTCCTTTTCTCCCCGCTGACGTGATGACGATGAGCGCGGGGCGCGGTGACGTGTGGGTGCGGGGGGCGGGGCCGGGATGGGCCCATGGCGGCTCGGGGTTACGACCATTTGTTCAAGTTGCTGATTATTGGCGACAGCGGTGAGTGGGGGCGGGGCGGGGGGGGCAGGGGGTACAGGGGGGGTACAGGGGGGACACAGTGGGAACAGTGTGGGGTACAGGGGGGAACACAGTGGGAACAGTGTGGGGTACAGGGGGTACACGGGGTACAGTGTGGGGTACAGGGGGTACAGTGTGGGGTACAGGGGGGACACAGTGGGAACAGTGTGGGGTACAGGGGGTACAGGGGGGACACAGTGGGAACAGTGTGGGGTACAGGGGGGACAGGGTACACAGGGTACTGGCAGGACAGGCAGAGTTGAGCTGGGTTTAGGGCTGTTTCTCTGTGCTGGCTGTGGGCCTGGGGGTACATCTCGTGTCTGACTGCCGACCTCTCTGGCCATCCGTGGGGGGGGGGCACTCGGGACAGCGTCGGAGACCCGGCTTGGATCGATCCTGCCTGCGGATGAGGCGCAGGTCTGTGCCACGTCTCCCTCCTCCAATCACCACGCTCTATCCTCAGTCCCACCCCAACTGCCTCACGGAAAGCGGCGATTTTAAAATCGGATTACAAAAACCTGGGGGGGGGGGGGGTGGGTGTCCCCCACCTCTCAAAACATGGGGGGGGGACGTGTCCCCTCTGGCCCCCCCAGGTTTTCCGCCCCTGCCAACAATGTGACCGGATCAGATTGCCTGACCTGCAGTACACACGGGGAGAGGGAATAGGGAATCAACGGAAGGCCAAGAGACCTGAGCCGGAGAGAGTACAGGAATGATAGGGCAGGTCTGTCTGCATTAGGGTCATTTGTTGGGTATAAAGACTGCCTGGGAGCAGCTACTAGAGGGGAACAAACATGTGATGATTAGAGGTTTTTATAAGTGAGAGAACTGTTCAGACTCAGCGTGTCAGTTAGCGGAAGAAGCAAAGAAGTTAAGTTTTGTGAGCCTTGGTGAACAAAGGATGTTGAAGGTCTGATGAGGGAAAATAAGTGAATGTTTGTCAGGGATGGGAAGCTACTCCCAGTGAGTTGTTAGAGGTTTAATGGGGAAATGAGAGAGAACCAAGGAATTAGGATGGTCAAAATAGGCCTGAACCCGAAAGGGTTGATTGTAGTTGGGGAGAGAATGTGGAAAGTGGTGGGAGCCTGGCACAGGAAGTTGAATATGGATGAGGGGGGGAGGGGGGGAGGGGGGGTGTAGATTGTCAGATGGTTAGAGATGAAACCAGGACTAAAATGAGACTCAAGAGAAAACGAGTCAAAGGTCTTGTTACTCGACAAGTTGTTTGAATGATGTGAAATGTAAAGCTAGTGGAGAGATTTGGGTGGAATGGTTGGGGAAATTTGCGGATGGGGAATAGGCTATGTATTGGGATAAGGAGAGAAGGGAAGGGACTAGGAAGTATTGAAGGAGGTTGGAGAATTCTATGTAAACTAGTACACTGCAGTACAAGAACAGACCCTTCATGCTGTCTGTGCCCAACATGATGCCAGGTTAAACTAATCTGCACAGGTGAAGTTTGCAGAATAAGTGGGTGATCGATCGATCGTCTCCGTGGAGTCGATAGACTGAATACCCTGTTTCTATTGTGTATCTTTCAAATCAATATTCCCAGATTCCCTGTATATCCATGTCCCTATCTCAAAGCTCTTCAATGTCATTCTCTCACCAGCATCCACCACCAGCCTTGACAGGGAGATGCCCTTCAGATTCTGCAAAGCTCTTCCACTCTAATCTTAAATCTGCCGTCTAGTTCTTGGTTTCATTCCCCTTTAAAAAAAACACTTTGATCACAGAGGGAGGTGGAAATATGGAATGTGTTGCCAGATTTTAGTAACATTTGGGCAGGTACATGGGCAAGAAAGGTTTGGAGTGATAATGGGCAAACATGGACAAATAGGGCTGGCTCAGATAGGGCAGGTTGGTCGACGCATCTGGATGAAGCATCTCTGTCTGTGCGGTGTGACTTTGTCATTCTGCCACGTAGCGAGAGAGAAATAATCTGAAACGTCTACATTAGAAAGAAAGTTGAAAACAAACCGTTAATATAATCACATTATATCATTACGATTACAGGATGCAAGAGATGTGTTTGAAGTAACAAGGCCAAATGGAAAATAATACGTGGCCATTCTGTACGTATATCAACAAAGGTAGATAGAGCACAGTAATCTACAGCACAGGAAAGGTATTTACGGTCCACAATGTCCATGCGGACCAATGTCAAATGAAACTCATCTCCACTGCCTTCATACAATCCATATTTCTCCATTCCAAGCATATCAAAAAGCTTCAATACCACGATGGTATATGCTCCAACCACCACACCTGGCAGCGCGTTCCAGGCACCCACCATCCTCTGTGTATAAATAACTTCACCCGCACATCTCCTTTGAATTCCACCCCTTTCAGCTTAAAGCTGTGCACCCCAGTGTTGCCACAGACCCCCAGCCAGAAGAACAACCCTCTGTCTTGGAGGCTGCAAGGTGACTTGGATAGGCTGGGTGAGTGGGCAAATGCATGGCAGATGCAGTATAATGTGGATAAATGTGAGGTTATCCACTTTGGTGGCAAAAACAGGAAAGTAGACTATTATCTGAATGGTGGCCGATTAGGAAAGGGGGAGATGCAACGAGACCTGGGTGTCATGGTACACCAGTCATTAAAAGTAGGCATGCAGGTGCAGCAGGCAGTGAAGAAGGCGAATGGTATGTTAGCATTCATAGCTAAAGGATTTGAGTATACGAGCAGGGAGGTTCTACTGCAGTTGTACAGGGTCTTGGTGAGACCACACCTGGAGTATTGCGTATAGTTTTGGTCTCCTAATCTGAGGAAGGACATTCTTGCCATAGAGGGAGTACAGAGAAGGTTCACCAGACTGATTCCTGGGATGTCAGGACTTTCATATGAAGAAAGACTGGATAGACTCGGTTTGTACTTGCTAGAATTTAGAAGATTGATGGGGATCTTATAGAAACTTACAAAATTCTTAAGGGGTTGGACAGACTAGATGCAGGAAGATTGTTCCCGATGTTGGGGAAGTCCAGAACGAGGGGTCACAGTTTAAGGATAAGGGGGAAATCTTTTAGGACCGAGATGAGGAAAAAAATTTCACACAGAGAGTGGTGAATCTGTGGAATTCTCTGCCACAGAAGGTAGTTGAGGCCAGTTCATTGGCTATATTTAAGAGGGAGTTAGATGTGGTCCTTGTGGCTAAAGGGATCATGGGGTATGGAGAGAAGGCAGGTACAGGATACTGAGTTGGATGATCAGCCATGATCATATTGAATGGCGGTGCAGGCTCGAAGGGCCGAATGGCCTACTCCTGCACCTATTTTCTATGTTTCTATGTGTTCTCAGTAAACGGGTTCTGAATGTATAGAACCACGTTGCTGTGAATCTTGTGCATTCTTATTATGATGTTATCAGTCTACTGAAAGATCCTTCCATTGGTGAGTTGTGGCCTGTGTGGGGACACAGTCCTTATTTTTACAAACTATTTCATTGTGGACGTTGGATGTTTTCTCTGAAACTGTATCGCTACATGCTGAGAAAACTATATTCAGCACTCTCTTCACTCTACCTGCTGTACTTGTGCTTGGCTTGGCCGTATTTATGTATAGTATTACCTGATTAGATTGGACAGCATGCAAACACAATATTGTCACTGTTTCTCAGTACATGTGACAATAATAAGTGTGGGCACAGTAGTGCAGCTGGTAGAACCACTGGCTCACGGCTCCGGAGACTCGGGTTCGATTCTAACCAAGGCCACTGTTAGTGTGGAGTTTGCATGTTTTTCCTATGACAGTGTGTGTTTCCTCCCACATCCCTATGGCATGCTGGCATGAACATCAATTGCCCTCTATAAATGTGCTCCTAATATGCAGAACGTGAGATAACATAAAACTAGTGTGAGCGGGTGATCGATTGATGATTTGCATGGACTCGATGGGCCTCTGAACTCTGAATGCTAAAGTGTGAGAATAAGTCTCGTTTAATGTCGCAACGGTGTATTCTGTCAAAATGTGTTGACATTGTGTCCATCCAGAATCAAGAAGAGAATGCACCCGTGGGATTGAACAGTGGGAGAGGGACAATTGTTGTGAGTTAGCGCATTGTTTAGATGCCGCAGGGAATAAGTTACAGCAACAGGCTGGGGACCATTGTCAGGGCAAGTCGAGGATCACAGCCGGGTCTCCCTCCCTCCGTACAGGGTGCGGGTAGATCCGGCTCGTGGCCTGACAGCAACCCGCTGATCGGAGCGCCTCATCTCCGTCATGTGGTCTGCCTTTTAGCAGAGTGGGGGTGGTAACAGCTATGGGTGGAGGAAAACAGACAACACTTGATAATTCCATTATTTTTATTCATCACAGCTCCTCCAATGTCTTCGATGATGGAGCTCCTGGAAAGGTGTGATGATTCGCAGCTGCTGGATTTGACAAATCATTACCGCCAGAGGCTGGAAGAGGCGATTCAAGAGGCGGTGGAGAATGTCGTCTTCGTTCTAGCATACGAGAGATATTTTAGTGAGCAAGAGTACAAGGTAGGGAGAGGATTGGATGAGTGGGTAACTTCAGCTGATACTCAAATGTTTTCCTGCACAAATATTGTGGGCGGAAGGGTCCATTCTTGTGCTGTGCTGCTCTCTGTAATTACAACTCAGTACGGCACAGTCACAAAGAATATCCTGCACAGCAGTGGTGATCCACAAACTGGAGGGTGCAGGCTTGTGGGGAGATGGGAGAAATGTAGGTGGGATCTGGGGACAACAGGTTTACTTGGAGAGCAGGCCATATCTGGAACACAATGCCAGAGGAAGCTGGAAAAGCGGATAACATTAGGGATATCAAAGTACATTCAGACTGATGAGTGGATAGGAGGGGCTTACGGGGCTGTAGGCCAAATGCAGGCAAATGGCCCTGGCTTAGAATTGTAACTTGGTTGGCATGGACAATGTGGGCTGAATAGCCTGTCTCCCAGTGGTATATTGCTCTATCACTCTACCACTTAAGGCACTGTGACTCCAGTAAATCCATCGCCAAGGTTGGCCGAGGGTTCTGTTTCCGTGTTGTACAGCTCTATAACTACTTGTCCCCACGGCTCTTCACAGCGAGTCATCAAACGCACGAAGAGAGGAAGCCGTGCGGCCGGTTCCACACTTCTCCTCAACCTGGTGACTGAGAAAGAGCCGCAGGTCCGTAAACTGATATGGAAATGCTTCGTGAAAATGCACCACCTGCTCCCCAAACTGGAGGAGTTGCTGAAAGCAGTGGGGGAAGAAGGTACAGGACATGTTTCTATAGAGAATTTGTCCTTTTTGTCAAAATGCAACTCAAACTCATTCCATGAAATTATTCCAACAGGTTCTGATCTGATCGAATCGTTCAAAGCCATGAAGGTTTCCTGGGAACTACCTGCTCATCTGAAAGGTATTCAGTTGCATGTTTTGGCCAACTGCGGATTCGCCGTCCATCAATCAGCCCTTCCTATTTACCCCATCTTTATATCCACTCCTTGCAGACTAGGGACAATTTACAGATGTCCAATTAATCAACATCTTTGCGATGAGGGAGGAATGTAAAGGACTCGGAAATAACCCTTGCGGTTACAGGGAGAATTCCATTTCAAGCCGAGTGCAGGCCAGCAAATACATTTCATAGCATTTCAAGCAGAGTGCAGGCGAGCAAATTCAATTTCATAGCATTTCAACCTCCTAACAAATAATTTATTCCAAGTACATTACAGACTCACAGTTCAGTTGATTCACAGCTTAGAATCACAGTCATGGACTCTCCCTCGCGATCTTCCATCGTGACTGACTCACGTCCAGGCATCCTGGGTTTTATAGTCCTTCACCCCCCCCCCCCCCCTGGATGTGGCGTTACCTTCATTGTGGTGATTGACAGGCGAGAGGACCAATCAGCTGATCTCAAGATTTTTTAAACACTCATAACTTTTTTATTTTTCATCGATGGGGACAATTCTTGGGGCTGCCGCAACGGTGGAGAACTGTGAGTAAGATGGCCCAAAATTATAGAGATATAGGGTCGTGTTTTTCAAAATCAATATTTAGCGCAGTGGTTAAGATGAGACTTTTAGTTCGATAGATACAGTGCGGTAACGGGATCTGAGGTCTAATTTGTCCATAGCGACCAAAATGCCCCCATTTAAGCTCTCCCGGCCAGCCGCTACTTCCCAATATCCCTCTAACCCGTTACAATCCATGTATCTGTCCAAATATTATTTTACCAATTTATTTCTGCTTAGTCGACCAATACACAGCTATAACAATCAGATAATATTTAATCAATAACACATCAACTAATGAGTGTAACACTAATCATAATCGTAAAGCATAATATGGGCCAGTCAATAGTCAGAGATGCGGACAGTTGATTCTGCGGCAGGCAGGCAGGCAGCAGGTGAGACTCCAGGATGGTGTGTTGCCTCCCCTTGTTCCAGGGTCCAGGACGTCTCGAAGCAGCTGCACGACATGCTCAAGGGTGAAGTGGAGCAGCCGGAGGTTGTTGCACATGTTGGCACAAATGACATAGGTAGGAAGCAGAAGGAGGTAGGTTCTGCAAAACCACTTTATGGAATTGGGTCGAAGACTGAAAAGCAGGACCTGCAGGGTAGTGATCTCAGGATTACGTCCAATACCTCGTGCTAGTGAAGGTGTGAATAGGAAGAGAGGAAATGAATGTGTGGTTGAGGAATTGGTGCAGGGGGCAGGGAGTTAGATTTCTGGATCATTGGGATCTCATCTGGGGCAGGGGTGACCTGTACAAAAGGGACGGGTTGCACCTTAACTGGAGGGGGAGCAACATCCTAGTGGGAAGGTTTGCTAATGCTACTCGAGAGGGTTTAAACTAGATTGGCAGGGGGTGGGATCTCGTACGGGACAGAGGCGCGTGAGAGGCTAGAATTTGGTATGGAGGGTGGTGTGGGAGAGGTTAGTGGACAGAATAGGTTGGTGAAAGGCGGAGAGCGAGGAAGGAGGGTTGGTTTTAACTGCCCCTATTTTAATGCAAGGGGCCTGACAGGTAAGGCGGATAAGCTTGGGGCGTGGATAGGTACGAGCGACTGGGATGTTGTAGTGAAAAAGTTACTTTTATAACAACGTAACAGGTTCGCCTCTTAATAAACAGACAACACACAAACTGTTTGGTAGACCAGTTCAAAACTTTACTTATTATCAGCCGATGGAAGGGAGGGAGAACTCCAAGTCAAGTGAGCAATTACAGACACTTCACTGTCCTCAGTCCACTTCTCTGAACAACAGAATTACATTGTATTATACAGGGTTTTTTTTTGTCACCTTGGCACATTCCACAGACATTAGTCATGGTCAGAGGTACAGGAAAATAATTTCTACAGAATGCATCAACTCAAAGGCATCTGTCACATGGTACAAGATATATTAAAAACATTGGCCATTTGGTTAACGACATTTTATTTTATCAAATACATCAAAGAGATCTAGCTACTTCTCTGGTTCCTCTCTCAGCACCTCCTCCCTCATAAACATAGGACACTTGGTTTACGACATCTTACTTTTCCAATACATCAAAGAGATCTAGCTACTTCTCTGCTTCCTCTCTCGTCACTTGGGAGACAATGTTATAGTATTTATTATCTCACACACCGCAACCTGAGGCAAGCCTAATTTGAGACTAAATATAAGCTGTAAGCTAGCCCAGAAGCCAATTTAATATCTTCTTATATTTTTAACTTAATTCGGCTTATCAGTAGCCATGACTGAAACCTGGTCAATGTTCCGGGGTACAGGAGCTTCAGGAGAGACAGGGGTGAGGGAAAAAGAGGAGGGGGTTTCGTCCAGTGAGGCTATATGGTAGAGCTGAGGAACAAGAAAAGGATGATCACCTTGTTGGGGGTGTACTACAGACCCCCGAATAGTCAACGGGAATTAGAAGAACAAATGTGTCAGGAGATTGCAGACAGCTGCAGGTCAAATAAGGTCGTTGTATTAGGAACTTTTATCTTTCCCAATATAGGCTGGGTAAATCATAGTGTGAAGGGTATAATGGGATGCAATTAAATGGGGTGACAAATTGTGAGTATAATGATGGAGTTAAAGGGGAAGTGAGTAGGAATGAGAGGAATAGATCGGTTAGATGTGCAGAGTCTCTTGCCCAGAGTAGGGGAATCGAGGACCAGAGGACATTGGTTCAATGTGATGGGGAAAAGATTTAATAGGAATCCGAGGAGTAACTTTTTCACACAAAGGGTGGTGGGTGTATGATGTAGGTTGCGAGAGGAGGTAGTTGAGGCTGGGACTAACCCATCGTTTAAGAAACAGTTAAGGTAGGTGCATGGATAGGACAGGTTTGAAGGGATATGAAGCAAGCGCAGGCAAGTGGGACATTGTTGGCCGGTGTGGACAAGTTGGGCCGAATGGCCTGTTCCCGCACTGTATCATACTATGGCTATATTAGGATACTGTGAATGTGTTTTTCTTTGCGTGATGAATCTAATTTCAGGACCTCTTGTTTATCTCACCTGATAAAAGATGTTCAGCAGAAGCACATGGAGACTCTGCGGGCACAGACTGAAACACTGAGTGTGAACACCATCCTGATGAACGAGAAGGTTAAGGTTTTCCAGCTGCGTGATCGATACGCTGAGCTCACGGTCATCTCCACTGTTCGAGATCGGACACTGATGGAACATGAGCTGCTGGCAAGAGGCCGGGACCATGAAGAGTGGAGAGAGGAACATCTCAGGGGAGAGTTTGAAAAAATCCGAACTGATCAGTTATTCCAGAACATTTCTGCGAGCAAATCCAAATCTGGGAGTTCGTCTGCCGTGGCCGGAGTTCCGGGGATCGGAAAAACAACAATGGTGCAAAAGATTGTTCATGACTGGGCCACAGGGAAAATATTCCAACAATTCCAGTTTGTCTTCAGTTTCAAATTCTGGGATTTGAACACTATTAACTGTGGAATAACCCTGAGGGAACTGATTCTGCATCAGTATCCTTACTTTGGGAATATGCTAGGAGAGGTCTGGAAGAACCCAGAGGGATTGCTGTTTATATTCGACGGTCTGGATGAATTCAAGGGCGGAATCGATTTTGCTGACAGTCGGAGAGATACAGAACCTCAGCACCAGTGCCCAGATCCTGAATCCCGGTGTGAAGTGTCTGACATTGTGTACAGTTTAATCCAGCACAAGCTGCTCCCAGGGTGTTCAGTGCTAGTGACCACCCGCCCCACTGCGTTACATTTACTGGAAAAGGCAGAGATCAGTGTCCGGGCTGAAATCCTGGGATTTGATGGTGAGGAACGGAAGGAATATTTCACCAGGCATTTTGAAGATCAGTCGGTGGCAGCAGCTGTTTTCAAACATGTGAAGGAGAATGAGATCCTGTACACCATGAGCTACAATCCCTCCTACTGCTGGATCCTTGTACTGACACTGGGCCCCTTCTTCACACAAACACACTGGGACCCGCAGCAAGTTCCCAAGACCATCACACAACAATATTGCTACTTTATTTACAACATCCTAAAAAACCACAGCCGTGAGATTGAGAGCCTCCGTGAGGTGTTACTGAGGGTTGGTCAGATGGCCTTCACTGGAGTGGCTGAGAAGAACATTGTGTTCACAGATGAAGATTTGATCAAATACAATCTGCAGCGTTCCCAGTTCCTGTCCGGGTTCCTGATGGAACTTTTGGAGAGAGAGGATTCAGCCCGGAGCGTGGTGTACACCTTCCCGCACCTCACCATCCAAGAGTTTGTAGCCGCACGGGGATATCACGACACTCCTCATTGAAGCCCATGGCATGAAAGACGGGCGATTTGAAGTATTTCTCCGGGTTGTCGCTGGTCTCTCCTCCCCACGGGCAGCTTGGATCCTGGAGGAGTTTCTGGGTAAATTCCCTCATCAAACAATCTGCCGAGTGAGTGACTGGGTGAAGGGGGAGGTTAAACGTCAGATTAGAAATGCAGCCAGTGAGTTTGGTAAAAGGAGGCTCCTGAACACGATGCACTACCTGTTTGAGTCTCAGAGTCCTGTACTGGCTCAGCAGACACTGGGATCTGTGGAAACACTTTCATTCAATGGACTGGGACTGACCCCGATTGACTGTGCAGTCCTGTCTCATGCCATCAGGCTCTGTGATACAAACATCTAGATCTGGGGAGCTGCCGCATTCAGTGTGAAGGTCTCCAGCGGCTGGGACCGGCTCTGCACAAGTGTCAGGACTTGAGGTAACTGTCCGTTTGACGCTAACACTGAACTGTACAATTGTTTCACTATTTTGTTATTCCGTCCAGCACCCCTTCTATGGGGCCGAGCGGCCGTCACTGTGCACGGGGTGGGGGGGGGGCACCCCTCCTATTTTACCCTCCCTCCCCCGGATCACCGGTGGTCGAACCCTTCCCCCGGGTCACACGCACACGTTCCCCGCCCGCCTGCTGCCGTTCTCTGGACGGGGAACATTTCCCGGTCGGTCGGGGAATGAGAATAAATGGTGAAAGTCACCAAACACCACATCCACAATAATGTGCTGAGGTGTTTCCAGAAATATCTGTTTGGGGGAAGTTATCTATCCCAGACTCGCCGGGCGGCCGGGGTTTGTATCAGTTTGTTTCTTACTCTGTCTGTTTGTGTTTAGACTGGGAGACAACGACCTGGGAGATTCCGGAGTGAAACTGGTGTGTGCGGCTCTGAGGAACCCGGACTGTAAAATACAGGCACTGCGGTAAGTCCCAGACTGTGAGAGATTGTGTTTACACTCACTGGGTGTGTGACACTGAACATTAATATGATCAGCAATTGTGTCACTGATAAACACAGGGGATTTGCACCGTCTCCTGTATCTCTGTGTCCCTCACCCTCACTCTCTCTCATCTCCAGGCTGCAACGTGTTGGTCTCACAGATTCTGGAGCCGAGGATCTCGTCTCCACTCTCAGTACAAAGCCCTCACTGACAGATCTGTACCTGACACACAACTCCCTCACAGACCAATGTGTCCCCGCTCTCCGCGACCTCATACTGAACCTCCCGAGTCTGGGGCTGATCAGGTGAGTGTTTGTGTTCATGTTTAATGTGATCAAATATCAGTGGATCCATCCATCCATCCGCGTGATTCTGTTCTGTAAATGTTGTTGAAATATTAACCGCAGTCCCTGTTATTGACACTGTTGTTTCATCTGTTTATTTCCTCTTTATTCCTCCACTTGTTTCAGGCTGAGGGTGAATAAGTTCAGTGTGACTGGAAAGAAGGAACTGAGGTCGCTGCAGGAACCCAGACCCGGACTGAGAGTTGACGTGTGAACATCTCGTGGTGTAAACGTCACCGCCCTGGGGACCGGAATATTGTTGGCCGATTCCTCGCCCTCCCCTTTAAACGGCCGCCCTCCCCTTTAAACCCCAACGCTTCCCGGGCCGGCCGACCGGTGTCATCAGAGGCGACCCTGCCCGCTGTCACGTGACCCGGGTACGCGGCACTGCTGCTGATGATGCCGGATATCCGGTGCTGCCCTCCAGTGGGGGACGGGGGAATTGCAGCTGGGGGGGGTGGGGGGCGGGGACCTGCAGGATCCCGGATGTGACTTTATCATCGGCGGCCCCCGCTCTTGCTGCGGGTTGATGGTGACAACTGTATCTATTTGGCAGAGAAGATTAAAAATTACTCTGGTGGATTCCAGACCAGGGCATCGGAGATGTCCTCATTCTTCAGGGAACGGGGGTTCCCCTCTTCTACTATAGATGAGGCTCTAACCAGGGTCTCTTCTGTAACTCCGCTCTCACTCCCCAACCCCCCACTTGTAACAAGGGCAGAGTCCCCCTTGTCCTCACCTTCCACCCTACCAGCCGTCACATACAACAGATAATCCTCCGACATTTTCGCCACCTCCAACGGGATCCCACCACTGGCCACATCTTCCCATCTCCTCCCCTGTCTGCTTTCCGCAGAGACCGCTCTCTCCGTAGCTCCCTGGTCCCTTCCCACCCAAATCACCCCCTCCCCGAGCACTTTCCCTTGCAACCGCAGGAGATGCTACACTTGTCGCTTTACCTCCCCCCTCGACTCCATCCAAGGACCCAAGCAGTCTTTCCAGGTGCGGCAGAGGTTCACCTGCACCTCCTCCAACCTCATCTATTGCATCCGCTGCTCTAGATGTCAACTGCTCTACGGGATATTCTTTGTGACTGCGCTGTAATTATAGAGAGAAGTGTAGATTGGTTACTTCTTACTAAACAATTGTAGTGCTTGTTAGTAGAAGCTCCGCCTACTATGCGGTTCATATTATCAGAAGTCTGCTTAAGTAATTAGCAAAGATACTAGAAGGGAGCAAGATAGACCACTCCTGCAAATTCCAATGGACTGACGTGTAGTACGCAACGGAGCGGAACATCCGCCATTTTAGTAAACTCGACCCGGCTTTAGTTATGCCTCTCGCAGTGTAATCATCGTTGCGGGGGAACAAGTTGTGTTTACTATGTTTATAGTATCTTTGCTTGGTCACTATGTAATATTATGTTTATTGGTAATGAGTGTGAGTAGCTGCTAGTTACTGTAACACCATGCAGATGAATGCTGTGAGTGAGTGGACTTTAATAAACTTGTGTTGTACATTGACGTGAGTGCGACTCGACTCATTACAAGCAGGACAGCACAAGAATGGACCCTTCCGCCCACAATATTTGTGCATGAAAACATTTCTGTATCAGCTGAAGTTACCCACTCATCCAATCCTCTCCCTACCTTGTACTCTTGCTCACTGAAATATCTCTTGTATGCTAGAACGAAGACGACATTCTCCAACGCCTCTTGAATCGCCTCTTCCAGCCTCTGGCGTAATGAATCATCAAATCCAGCAGCTGCCAATCATCACACCTTTCCAGGAGCTCCATCATCGAAGACATTGGAGGAGCTGTGATGAATCAAAATCATGGAATTATCAAGTGTTGTCTGTTTTCCTCCACCCATAGCTGTCACCACCCCCACTCTGCTAAAAGGCAGACCACATGACGGAGATGAGGCGCTCCGATCAGCGGGTTGCTGTCAGGCCACGAGCCGGATCTACCCGCACCCTGCACGGAGGGAGGGAGGGAAGGAGACCCGGCTGTGATCCTCGACTTGCCCTGACAATGGTCCCCAGGCTGTTGCTGTAACTTATTCCCTGCGGCATCTAAACAATGCGCTAACTCACAACAATTGTCCCTCTCCCACTGTTCAATCCCACGGGTGCATTCTCTTCTTGATTCTGGATGGACACAATGTTCAAGTTCAAGTGAGTTTATTGTCATGTGTCCCTGTATAGGACAATGAAATTCTTGCTTTGCTTCAGCACACAGAACATAGTAGGCATTTACTACAAAACTGATCAGTGTGTCCATATACCGTAATATAAATATATACACACATGAATAAATAAACTGATAAAGTACAAATAACAGAAAATGTGTTCATAATAATCAGAGTTTTGTCCGAGCCAGGTTTAATAGCCTGATGGCTGTGGGGAAGTAGCTATTCCTGAACCTGGATGTTGCAGTCTTCAGGCTCCTGTACCTTCTACCTAAAGGTAGCAGGGAGATGAGTGTGGCCAGGATGGTGTTGGTCTTTGATGATACTGTCAGCCTTTTTGAGGCAGCGACACCTTTTGACAGAATACACCGTTGCGACATTAAACGCAACTTATTCTCACACTTTAGCTTTAGCATTCAGAGTTCAGAGGCACAGTATGCAAACAGGCCCTTCAGCCCCAGCGAGTCCATGCCAATCATCCAATCCATTACCTGCTCACACTAGTTTTATGTTATCTCACGTTCTGCATATTAGGGGCACATTTACAGAGGGCAATTGATGTTCATGCAGCAAGCCATAGGGATGTGGGAGGAACACACGCCGTCATAAGAAAAACATGCAAACTCCACACAAACAGTGGCCGTGGTTAGATTCGAACCCGAGTCTCCGGTGCCGTGAGCCAGCGGTTCTACCAGCTGCACTACTGTGCCCACACTTATATTGTCACATGTACTGAGGAAACTGTGACAATATTTTGTTTTGCATGCTGTCCAATCTAATCAGGTAATACTATACATAAATACCGCCAAGCCAAGCACAAGTTACAGCGGATGAGGAAGAGAGTGTAATGAACTATTAATATTGTTCATTGGCTCCTTTACCTATCCCCGCCCTATCTGAGGGGCA